>NW_015971843.1:0-8105 GCF_000732125.1 Scedosporium apiospermum | reverse complement strand
TTTATATATTTTCTTTATTAATTTATTAACTTAAATATTTATTATATCCTTCTTAATATAAAATAATTAATTAATTACTTTTAATTATTAAAAGATTTTAATTTTATAGTCAATTCTTTATTTTTTTTTTAAAGCCAACTTTTAGCTTTAGAAGTTTTTCTTATTAATAGCTAATATTATCTTACTATATACTCTCTTTTTTAAGCTTATCCTTAAAAATATCTTATATATAATTAATTAGTTTATTAAAAATCTTATTTTTAAGCTCCCTATAGGATATAATATAATCTATTATAAATTCTAAGTAAAAGATATTATTTATAACTTTTAAAAAGTCCTTCTTTTTTATATTAATTAATAATAAAACTTTATACTTCTTAATAAATTATTACTAATTCCTTATCTACTTAATAACTTCCTTCTAACTATTAGGCTAGCCCTTACTAATTAATACTATATACTATTTATTATAGTTCTTATATACTTTTATATCCTTATCTTTAAATTAGTATACTAAATCCTTCTTAGCTTCTAACTATATAAAACCCTTAATAGCCCCTTAGACTATTACTTTTATAATTAGAAGAGCTTTTTAGATAACTTTTCTAAAGAATATAGCTTTCTACTTATTATCTCCTTTTAAAAAGAAAATATTTTCCTTATAGTACTCTATAAATAATATAATATTTATCCTATTAAAGGAAGAGAACCTCTCCTTATCTCTAGTAGCTTATATAATAAGAAATATAAATATATTAGAAGATATTCTATAATTAGAATTACCTTTAGGCCCTATTAAGTTAGGGGTACCTCCCTTAGTTATTATTAAAATAAGATCTTTAGAAACTATATTTAAACTTAGAGTTAAAATAAAAGGTAATATTAAATATAATATTAAGTTTTAGTTTTTAAGGAAATAAGTATTATATTAATATATTAATAATAAGTAAATTAATAAAAGTAAAGATAATTATTACTTATAATATTTAAAACTATTACTAAAAGCTTCTCTTATTATATTAAAATAGTTATTAAAGAGATCTTTATAATAGTAAAATCCTCTCCTATTTATTTTACTTTTAACTACTAAAGCTATAAAAATAGTAATTATAATATACTTAGAAGTTTTTATTATTAGTAACTACTTAACTATTAAAGTTATTTTTAATAAAAGTAATTAAATAAAGATTTTAGTTATAATTTTTTATATATTATTAGATAATTTTTATTAATTAACTAATTTAGATATAAGTTTTCTAAATTAAATAAAATCAAATTCTAATTTTTCTAAGTAAATTAAAAGAAAACTTTAACTTAACTAAGTTTTATTATATCTAAGCTCCTTAATATTTAAGTTAGATAAGTCTTTACTAAATTTTACTACCTTTAGAAATAATTAATTAATAGGTTTTCTCTTAGCTAATATATTTACTTTATTTTTTAGATATTAATATACTAAGTTATTTTTATAATCTATTATATTTTAATTTTCTAATTTTAATTTAAGTAACTTATTTATTATAGTAATAATAATAACCTATAGATAAAGCTTATAGAGCCCCTTAAGTAGATCCTAATTAGACCTCTAAATAAGATGAAGTAATATAGCCTACCTAAAATACTATAAAAAATAAGGAAAGAAATAATTAATTAAATAAGTTTAAAATAGTTTTTATAAGAAGCTATTATAATTCTATTTATAAGAATAGAAATAAGATATTAGAAATAGTTAATTAATAGAAATAGGGCTATATTATAACTATTAGAAGCTTTTAAATAGGGGGAAGCTAAAGATTATAAAAGTATTAAATAGGGAATACTTTTTTATATATAAAATAATAAAAGAACTATCTAAAGTTACTATATAAGATAATCTATAAAAGATAATAATAATAAAGTTAATTAAAAGAAGAACTAATAACTATTATATTTAAAGAACTTATTAAATTTATTAAAGAACTTAATCTTTTTTTTACTAGGAAGGAAAAGAAAAGAAATAACTATAGCTCTAGGCTATAGCAAGGAATAATATTTTTCTGCTACTCCATACTTATAAGACTCTCAGAATATCCTTCTTTTTATTAATATCTCCTTTTTTACTATTATACTACTTTTAGTAAATATTTTCTTTTATTATAAATAATTAAAATTAGAATTTATTTTAATATAGAAGGAGCTATTTTAACTTAAAGATATTAAGTAATAATAAATAAAGAAGGAGCTTTTAATAACTAAGAATAGAATATAAAGTAATCTTAGTAATCTTATATTAAAATTATTTACTATTTATTTTTCTTTTATAAAAAACTAAAATAAGTAATTTTTTTAAAACTTATAAAATATTATATTTTAAATTATAAATAACTATTATTAATTTTTATAATATCTAAATATATATAAGTATTATCTAAATAATAAATAAAAATAGTTATTATAGAACTAAATAATAAGCTAAAATAAAAACTATAATAAGTAAACTTAAATTATTTTTAAAAATAATTATAGAGAAAGTAATAATATTTTAATAGATATTATAATTACTATTAAGGGAACTATATACTTATAAAGAGGAAAAGAAGTAGAAGGAGTACTACTTAGTAGTTCTATAAAAAGAAATTAGATATATAGAAAAGAGAAAAGTAAATACTAATAATAAAGATATTTAAATCTTTAATATATAAAATATATTAATAATAACTACTAATATTATAAAAAATATTTTTAAAAAAGCCTCTACTAATATTATTATTAATAACTTAACTAATACTATTATATTTAAAACTTTTAGTTTAATTAATTAATAAGTTATAATTAATTTAATAGATATTATAATATTAAAAATTTTTAATTTAATAAAATAAAGTTATATAAATTTATATAAAAATATTTCTTTAAATAATATTAAAAGTTTAAAAAATAATAATTTAGTAATCTTTATTAAGATAATTATTATTATAAATTTAAGAAATTTAAATTTAAAATATTAGAAACTATTAATAATTTTAAAGATAATTATAATTAATAAAATATATAAAGCTTATAAAAATATAAATAAAGATAAAGAATTTAATAAAATTATAATTTATATTAAGAAATTATATAAAAAAAAAACTAAAGATTAGTATTTTATATAGCTAGTATTCTAATAATTACTTATAGCCTTTAATTAAATTAAGAATTTTAAATTAGCTAGAGATCTAAAATAAAAAATAATTTTATTAAATTATATAAAAGTTATTATTTATAGATTTATAATCTTTATAATAAATTTAATAATATTATTAAAAAAAGTATTTAAACTTTAGATATTATTAATTATTATATATTTTTTATAAAAGTTATTAAAATTAATTAAAATATAATAAAAATAATATATATTAATAATAATAATAATAATAATAAAAGCTTAAAAAGCTAATTAGTAAAAGATTTTAATATATTTATAAATAAAATAGTAAAATAATAAAAATAAATTAATAATATTAAAAAAAAGTATAGTAAATAAAAGAAGGAAATTTATAAATTATAAATAGAATAGAAAATAATAAATAAAAAATAGTAAAAGATAAAGTTAATAATAAAAGAAAATAATATAATACTTTAAATAAAGAATAGAAATCTAAAAGTAGAAGTTAAGATTTTAAAAAAGTAAATTAAAGAGATAAGTAAGAATATAAAATAGAAAAAAGGTAATAATAATAATAACTAGAATTAGTAAAAGAAGAAGAAATAAAATAAAATAGTAAAGGATATACTAAAAGAGTTTAAAGATAAAAAGAAGTTTACTAAAAGAGCTTAAATATAAAGGAAGCTAATAAAAAATAATAAGAAATAGTAAGAAAAAGAAAATAAAGATATTAGAAATTAGAATTTAATAAAAAGATAAAAAATAAATAAAATAGTAATAAAATTAAAAAGTTTTTTTTTAAGATAGAAATTAAAGTTATTAGTAATAATAATTTATAAAGAAAAAAGGGGGTACTTATTATATAAATAAAAAGTAATAAAAAGTAAAACTAATAATTTTTAGATCTAATATTTATTAAAATTAATTATTACTAGTTTTAATTAAAAGTAAAACTCCCCTAGATATAATTAATATATATAAAAAGTACTCCTAGTATATATTTTTTAGAGGAGAGAATTAACTTTTTATTATTATAAATTACTAATATATAACTTATAATTATTAAGATCTTTATATTTACTATAATTAGTAGAGCTCCTTTCTAGTATTAATAGTATTATTATTATAGGAGTATCTATTATAATAATTTTATTTTTTAATATAAGTTTTAGTAATAATATATATAAAGAAAATAAATCTTATTTTCTTAATTAATAATATTATATTTATATTTTAATATTTAAATATTAAAATAATATTATTAATAAATAAAATTAAATTAATAATAGATTTATATTTTTAAATATCTTTATTAAGTTTTATAAATAATAAAAATTTATTTTTAGATATTTAATTATTAAAGAAAATAATAATATAGAAAAAGAAAATAAAATTATAAAAAAAAGATAATTTAATTATAGATTATAATTTATAATAATAACTATTATAATTTTATAATTATAATTTTTTATTATTAATATTTTTAATAATTTTGAAAATAAGATTATTTAATTTTAAATAGTTTATTAGCTTAATTATTAAAAATCTTTTTTTAATTATATAATTATTAATATTAAGTAAAGAAAAAGTAGAAAATAGTATTTTTAAACTTTATAATATTATAGAATATATAAATAATTAAATTTAGATTTAGTTTTATTTAAAAGACTAATTATATTATCTAATTTTATTAAATTTTAACTATTTCTTTTTTAGATCTCCTAAGTTAGATCTATTTCTTTCTTCTTTTTTATTCTATTTTATATCCTTAAGCCCTAATTAGAGAGATAAGCTATAGATCCCAATAATATACCCATTACCATAGTTTTAGTCTACTCTTCATACTTATATGTCGCGCGATCCCGACTTGAAATCGGAAGGCATCTAAGGAGACGAGAGCTCCAATCAACTATAGCCAAATTGCTGTAGTGCTACCTATATCCCGCTGGCCCTAGCTACGCAAAGCTAGGTTTTCTTTTATAGGGCTTTTAATAGGTGTAGAAGTTGTAGAAATATTATAACCTTTATATCTAGAAGGAGCAATTATAATTATATTAACTATTAAAAAATTAGTTTAGAAAAATATTTCGAAATACTTATATTTATCTTTTTTTTCTAGCTTTATTTTAAAAATAAATATTATAATAAATTAATTTTTTATAAATATATTTATAAAAGTAAAAAAATATTATTTTTAAATTTAATTATTTTATTATATTTAATATTTATTTTTTTAATATTTTACTTTTTAAATTTATTAAAATAATTATATTAATTAATATAATATATTTAAATAAAAATTAACTTATTAAAAAGAAAACTATTTTTCTATTTCTTTATTAAAATAGAAACTAGTTTAAAATTAAGAAACTAGCTTAAAACTAAGAAACTAGTATAGAACTTAAAGAAGTTTCTAGATTTCTACAATTTAAAAAGTTAAAAATAAGTTTCTAGGTTTCCGGAAACTAGAAAACTAAAGATAAGCTTCTAGACTTCCGGGATTAAAAAATAGATTCTAGAAATAACTTTTAGAATTCTGAAAAACTAAAACTAGGAAGGCGGAAGGTATATAAGAAATAATATTTTTTTACTTTTATAAATATATTTATAAAAGTAAAAAAATATTATTTCTTATATACCTTCCGCCTTCCTAGTTTTAGTTTTTCAGAATTCTAAAAGTTATTTCTAGAATCTATTTTTTAATCCCGGAAGTCTAGAAGCTTATCTTTAGTTTTCTAGTTTCCGGAAACCTAGAAACTTATTTTTAACTTTTTAAATTGTAGAAATCTAGAAACTTCTTCGGGTTCTGTACTGGTTTCTTAGTTCTAGGTAAGTTTTTTAGTTCTAGACTAGTTTCTTAGTTTTAAGCTAGTTTCTTAATTCTAAACTAGTTTCTATTTTAATAAAGAAATAGAAAAATAGTTTTCTTTTTAATAAGTTAATTTTTATTTAAATATAATAATATAAATAAAGATAAATTAAAAATTATATTAGTATTAAATAAAGAATATATTTATATATAAAATAATAAAAAAACTATTTAGAAATAAAATTAGATTAGATTTAAAAATATAATAAGCTATACTATAGATAAGCTTTAATAAATACCTAAACTAACTACTAGCTATTACTAAAAAGAAAGCTATAGCTATTAGCTATTATAGTAAAAACTATAACCTAAATTATAGAAAAAGATCTATAACCTAAATTATAGAAAAAGAAACTTCTTTTCTTCCTTCTTATATTTCTTTTTTTCTTTTTTTCTTTCTTAATTTAATATTCTTATTAATAAGTATTATATCTAGTTATATAATTATTTAACTTCTTATATTATACTAAATTCTTTTTCTTCTTAAATAGAAAAAAAAAATCTTTAATATTATAAAATTATTAATTATAAAAAATATATAAAGTTTTTTTTATAATATTATTATAAAAAATCTAATAAACTACTATAGCTAACTAATATAAAGCTTAACTTTTAAATATAATTAAAACCTTATAAATATAAGTTACTAAACTAAAATAG
Organism: Scedosporium apiospermum; assembly: GCF_000732125.1. Taxonomy (NCBI): domain Eukaryota; kingdom Fungi; phylum Ascomycota; class Sordariomycetes; order Microascales; family Microascaceae; genus Scedosporium; species Scedosporium apiospermum. Next base: position 1,449 of record NW_015971843.1, on the reverse strand, counting down.
TAAACTTACTAATTATATTAAATTTTTCCTAAAGTTAAATAATTTAGTAGTTATATTTATAAATAAGATATATAGTTTATATTAATATATATAAAGTTTTAAATAGATATCTTAGTAATTAGAGGCCTAGATATATAGCTATATTATATATATAATTACTTAAGAAGCTAGGTTTAAGCTCTTATCTTTTTTTTTATCTAGAGAGCTAAGTAAATAAGTAACTAGGACCCTATAAATCTTCTTAAATACCTTAAATATATTTATAATAATTTAAAAAAAAAAAAGTAAGCTTAATAACTATATAAACTTTAATAAAGATTAAAGCTAATAATATTATATCTTCTTAAGTTTAAATAGATATTATATAAAGTAGATATAGATATATAGCTTAATAGTATTAAGATTACTATTTTAGTAAATAAGTTAAATAAGAAAATAAAATAATAATTAAATAAATAATTAAGTTTATTAATAAAATATAAGGATTTTATAAAGATATTTTTATAATTAAGTAATTAATATATAATTTTAAGTTTTATTTTAAAAATATTAAAAAATATAAAATAGAAATATATAAAAGTATTATAGATAATATTAATTATATTATCTAAAAAATAATAATAATAATATAAAAATAGGAAATATATATAATATAGCTTAAAAGATTATTAAGTCTATTAATATAAGCTTCAGTTTATATATAATTTACTTTTATTAAAGAATTTATTAAGGCTAGAGTTAAGGTTAAGGAGAAAGTTAGTTATAGTTAGTAATATATAAATTAATATAATATAGATAAATAAAAGACTTAGAAATTAAACTAGGATAGAACTATAAGAATATTATAATAGTAGCTAGTAATAATAATAATAATTATTTTTTAAATAAAATAATATATTTATAGTATTATTACTTTCTATAAAGAAAGAAGGAGATAATATAATAGGCTATATTATAAATAGGCTTTAGTAAATACCTAAACTAACTACTAAGTATTACTAGAAAGAGAGCTATAGCTATTAGCTATTATAGTAGAAACTATAATTTAAATTATAGAAAAAGAGACTTCTTTTTTTCTTTTTTATATTTTTTCTTTTTTTTTTCTTTTTTTAATTTAATATTTTTATTAATAAGTATTATATTTAATTATATAATTACTTAACCTCTTATAGAAAAGATAAAAAAGAAATTAAGTAAAAGAAAAACTAATAATTATTAAAAAATATAATTAAAATAATAATTTAATTACTTAATATTATATAAATAAGAAATAACAAGAAGCAAAACTAATAACCCTTAGATCTAGTACCTACTAGAACTAATTGCTGCTAGTTCTAACTAAGAGTAGAACTCCTCTGGGTACAACTGATATATATAAGAAGTGCTCCTAGCATATATCTTCTAGAGGAGAAAACTAACCTTTTACTATTATAAACTACTAATATATAA
>NW_015971842.1:14288-23515 GCF_000732125.1 Scedosporium apiospermum | reverse complement strand
TAGAGAAAATATAGTAGATAATAAAGGTAATATAAGAAATAATAAGCTTTATATTAAGATACTAAAATAAAATAGAATATTAAATATAATAACTTCTAAATTATTAAATAGAAGTTATTAAACTACTAGATAATACTAATAATATAATACCCCTATAGATAACTAAAATATTATTATCTCTTAAACTAAAACTAACCTAACTACGATTAGAACTAGTTAAAATATCTACTTTAAAAGAATATAATTTATAAGCCACTTAAAACTATAGAATAATAGCTATACTAGTATTATAAAGATCTATAATACTACTATTTTAAGTAGCCCTACTAAATCAAACTTAGAAAATAGCTATTATACTAATAAAGATATTATAGTAAGTAGCTAATAAAATAGTAAGACTACTAGTAATTAGAACTAATAATAATATATAATAGAAAATTAAAGATATTAAATATTTATAATTAGATATAGATAAAAAGATATATAGTATTAATAATATATTTATTAAAAATAAGCTTATATATTACTATAATATTATACTTTTTATCTAGTTAATATAAGATAATATTACTATAAACCCTTTAATAGCTAAAACTATTCTTACTAACTTATTAAAATTATTTAGAGGATAAGTACTAATATAATAGAAAGATATTATTATAGCTAATAAGAAAGTAACTTTAATATTTAATAGAATACTAGAGAAGTAAACTATAGAACTAAAATAGGTCTTTAATATTAAGTTACATCTTATAGCTAAGTAGTTAAGTAAGAACTCCTATATTATATAAATAATAGAGAATAGCTATAATATAAGAGATTATATTATAAAATACTATAGATATATTAAGGTCTTAGGAGTAGAAAACTACTTTATATAATATAATATTTTATATAACTACCTAAACCCTACTTTAAAGTTAATTATTTTAATATTAGAAGTCTTATAAGAGCTAGAGGACTAGTTAAAAATAGTAGAAGAAAAAGTAAAGAATCTTTACCTAGTAGTAAAAGAAAACTATAAAATACCTAAAGTATATTCCCTAAAACTAAGGGAAGTAGAAAAAGAAGAATTTAATAAATATAATAAAGATAAAAGTAAAGATATAAACTAAAGTAACCTAAGAAGATTTAGCTAAAACTTATAAAACTATAATAACTAGTAAAGCCTATATAATAACTAGGGTAACTAGTAAAACTAATATAATAATAAAAGGCTAAGGTTTCCTATTTAAAGTAAATTAGGATTTTTTTACTATAGTAATTATAAAAGAGGTATAAAAGGACTTACTAGAAGTATAAAGTAAATACTAGCTCCTAAACTATAGTATTAATAAACTAGGAGATATATTAATAATTAGATCTAAATATAAAGTATATATTACAAATAATAACCTAAAGTTTACTATTAAAGTTAAAGAAATAGTAGAAAAGTATAATATATACTATAATAAAGGAATAATACTAATACTAGAAAATAAGAAAATAAAAATTAACCTTATAGATAGATAATAAAATTAAAAGAAAACAATTAGGAAATATAAACTATTATAATTAGATTAGAAATTCCTTAATAAAACCTATAATACTCTTTATACTATAAAAAAAATAAACTAAATAGATAAACTAATACTAATTATATATTTAATATTTATAATATAGAAAGTAATTAATAATATAAAAAAAGGAAAAGTTATAGTAGACTTCTAGCTACTAAATAAGATTACTATACTTAATACTTATCCCCTATTAGACTAAGCTAATATTATTAAGATCTTATAAGGAAAGAAGTTCCTATTAATACTAGATATTAGAAATTTCTTCTTCTAGTTACTAGTCCTATTTAAATACTATAATAGGATAGTAGTAATTAGCCTATATAAGTTAAAAAGATCTAATATAATACTTATAAGATTTAAAAACTTACTAGCTTATACCTAAAGGTTTATAGACAGGCTTTTCTTTAAGTATAAAGACTTTATTAGAGCTTATATTAATAATATTATTATATTTAATAATATAAAGGAAAAATACTTAAAATATCTAAAAATAATTTTAAAGATTATTAACTAGTATTAACTTTATATTATAGTAGAAAAGTTATTCCTAGTATTCTTATATATTAAATTCCTTAGGTTTATTATTAATAGTAAAGGAATCTAGAAGATATTAAATAAGATTATAAGCTTTATATATATTAAGGAGTACCTATTAAACCTAGTAGCTTTAGAAATATATATAGGAATAGTAATATAGTTAAAGAGTAGAATTTTATAATTTAAGGTTAGAATTACCCCCTTATAAAAATAGAAGATATTAGAACTAGTAAATATATATAATACTAGAGAGATTACTCTAAGAAAATAGAATAAAAGTTAGTAAAAAACTAAAACCTTAAAGAGAAAATTTATACTAATAAAAAAAGAGATAGTAATATTTAAAAACCTATAGTATTACTTAATATAGGATATATTCCTATACTATTATAACCTAATATAAGTTCTATTCTTTAAAATAGATACCTTTAAAGATATATATAATATCTATATATTCTAGTTAAAATTACTAAAATAGAATAGAAAAGATATATTTAGATAAGATATTTTATTTATAGAACTAAAGCTAGTAATATTTCTATTAAAAATAACTTTATCTATTAAAAAGTAGTATAGCTTAATAGAAGTAGAAGTGGCTATATTAGTTTAGACTATCTATAAGCTAAGAAAAATAATATAATTAAACTAATTTCTAGTATAAGTTTTAATAGATTATATTATAATAAAAGGAATTATAATATATATTTTACTTTAGATAATAGATCTTAATAAAATAAATTTAAAACTAGTAAATATAGTAAACTAGCTATCTTAGTTTAAACTAGTAATAAATTATATTCTAGGAGAATTAAATATAGTACCTAATATACTATCAAGACTACCTTAGTTAAGTTTTACTAACAATAGGCCAGATTTAAAACAACCTAATAAACTAAATAATATTAATAATAATACTAATAAACTAGTATATATAGTTCTAGTAGAACTATCTCTAGAAATATATATAATTAAAAATAAAGAAGTATAAGTAATATTAATAATTATAGTAGGAGAGTTTTACTAGAAGCTAATTACTAAGTATATAAAAGATATTAAATATAATAAGATCTTAAAAGCTATAGTAAGTAGATATAAGTTAAAAGCTAAAAGAAAATATTAAGATAGAAGACTCTAAATACTACTAAGACCTTTTAAAAAAAGGAATAGACTATTATATTATAGAGATATTAGAATAAGCTTTAAGTTATATATACTATATAACTATATTAAAGATATACTAAAAATAGCTTATAATAATAAGTAATATATAAAGGAGACCTAAATACTAGAAGAACTATATAAGTTTTACTTCCCTTATAAAGTAAATAAAATTAAGAAGTATATTATATAGTATATTAGTTACTATAATAATAAACTAAATAAAAGCCTCTTATATAATAAAATAAAATATATAACTATAATCTCTATCCTATATTATATTATTACTATTAACCTTATTATAAATATACTAAATATCCCCTTTAAAAGTATATACTAAGTAATTCTAAGCTATAACTCTTTTAACTTTATACTAGTAGTAAGCTATATCTTTAATAAGAAGATAATATTAATACTAGGTAATAAAAAATATATAGCTAATAAGTAAATAGTAGTATTAGTAAGAATACTATTACTTTATAATTAGGGACTACTTAGATAAATTATTAGTAATAGAGACCTAAAATTTATATTAGAGATATAGTAAGTAATATTTAACCTTCTTTAAGTAGAATTCCTTCTAGCTATAGCTTACTATCTATAAATAGATAGGATCTTTAAAAGGAAAATCTAGATAATTAAGATTACTTTATAGTATTACTTCTTTAATTATCTTAAAGAGAACTAAATAAATATCCTACTAGTATTATAATTTAATCTAAATAATACCTACTTAGCTTTAATAAAGTATAGCTTAAATAAATTAATATATAAATTTAAATTATTATTAGTACTATTAGTAATTATAGTAATAATTAAAAAATAAGAACTATTAAATTAGAATATATTAAAACTAATTAGAAGAATATATTAGAAAAAAGCTTAAATATTAATTAATATTATAAAAATACTATTAAAGCTATAATATAATAAAAAATATAAGCTAATTAAAGTTAATAAAGAAAATATAGTATACTTATAGCTATATAAAAGATATTACTTACTAAGTAAACTAAAGAAAAAATAGTCTTTAATAAGAGTAAGGCTATTTAAAGTTATATAAAGAATATATAAGTTTATAATAAAATTTAATTTTCTAAAGAAATAGTAAGTATATCCTATAGTAAATATAGCTTATATTTAGAAGCTTAGATAAAGAGAAGACCTATTTTAAAAATAGGAATTACTTCTAAAACTAATTATAATAAGAAAAGATATCTATTATAAAATCAAAAAAATTATAAACTACTATATATTATAAAGAATATATCTACTAAAAAAAGAATTCCTAATTAAATAAAAGGGGTATAATATTAAATATAACTAATAACTTTAAATAATAGATCTATAAGTCTCTATAAGTAAAGCTATTAAGGATTATAAAAAGTAGTAGAAAGAATATACTAGTAAATTTAGAAGATTAATAAAGATCTTTAAAAAAGTATAAAAAATATTAGTTTATTAAAAAAATTTCCTTTATATAATATACTTATTTAAATTCCCCTAAATAGTTATATCCTTAGTTTACTTTTAGTAAACATTTTCTTTTATTATAAATAACTAAAATTAAAACTTACCTTAATAGAGAAAAAGCTACCTTAGCTTAAAGATATTAAATAATAATAGATAAGGAAAAAGCTCTTAATAACTAAGAGTAGAATATAAAGTAGCCCTAGCAATTTTATATTAAAACTACTTACTATTTATTTTTCTTTTATAAAAAACTAAAATAAATAGTTTTCCTAAAACTTATAAAATACTATACCCTAAACTATAAGCAACTATTATTAATCCTTATAATACCTAAATATATATAAATATTATCTAAGTAATAAGTAAAAATAATTATTATAGAGCTAAGTAGTAAGCTAAAATAAGAACTATAATAAGTAAACCTAAAATATCCCTAAAAGTAACCTTAGAGGAAGTAGAAGTATTTTAGTAGATACTATACCTATTACTAAAGGAACTATATACTTATAAAGAGGAAAAGGAATAAAAGGAGTACTACTTAATAATACTAGAAGGAGAAATTAAATATATAGAAAAGAAAAAAGTAAATATTAATAGTAAAAATACCTAAGCCTCCAATATATAAGACATATTAACAACAACTACCAACACTACAGAAAACACTTCTAAAAAAGCCCCTACTAGCACTACTACTAATAACCTAGCTAGTACTACTATATTTAGAACTCCTAGTTTAATTAACTAATAAATTATAATTAACTTAATAGATATTATTATACTAAAAACCCCTAGTCTAATAAAATAAAGCTATATAAACTTATATAAAAACACTTCTCTAAATAGTACTAGAAGCCTAGAAAGTAATAACTTAGTAATCTTTATTAAGATAACTACTACTATAGATCTAAAAAACTTAAGTTTAGAGTACTAGAGACTATCAATAGTCCTAAAAATAGTTATAATTAATAGAATATATAAAGCCTATAAAAACATAAATAAAGATAAGAAACTTAATAAAATTATAACTTATATTAAAAAATTATATAAAGAAAAAATTAAAGATTAGTATTTTATATAGTTAGTATTCTAATAACTACCTATAGCTTTTAATTAAACTAAAGACTTTAAACTAGCTAGAAATCTAAAGTAGAAAATAGTTTTACTAAACTATATAAAAGTTATTATTTATAGATTTATAGCCTTTATAGTAAATCTAATAATATTATTAAAAAGAAATATCTAAATTTTAAATATTATTAATTATTATATATTTTTAATAAAGGTTATTAAAATTAATTAAGATATAATAAGAATAGTATATACTAATAATAATAATAATAATAATAATAAAAGCTTAGAAAGCTAATTAATAAAAGATTTTAATATATTTATAGAAAATAATAAAATAATAAAAATAAATTAATAATATTAAAGAAAAATATAATAAATAGAAAAAAGAAGTTTATAAATTATAAATAAAATAAAAGATAATAAATAAGAAATAGTAAAAAATAAAGTTAGTAATAAAAGAAAATAATATAATACTTTAAATAAAAAATAGAAATTTAGAAATAGAAATTAAGATTTTAAAGAAATAGATTAAGGAAATAAATAAGAATATAAAATAGAAGAGAGTTAATAATAATAATAGCTAGAACTAATAAAAGAAGAAGAGGTAAAATAAAGTAGTAAGGGATATATTAAAGAAACTTAAAGATAGAAAAAAATCTACTAAGGAAACTTAAATATAAAAAAAGCTAATAAAAAATAGTAAAAAGTAATAAAAAAAAGGAAATAGAAATATTAAAAGTTAAAACCTAGTAAGGAAATAAGGAGTAAGTAAATAATAGTAAAATTAAAAAGTTTTTTTTTAAAATAGAAAATAAAGTTATTAATAATAATAACTTATAAAGAAAAGAAGGAAGTACTTATTATATAAATAAAAAGTAATAAGAAGTAAAATTAATAACTTTTAAATCTAATACTTACTAAAACTAATTACTACTAGTTCTAATTAAAAGTAAAACTCCCCTAAATATAACTAGTATATATAAAAAGTATTCCTAATATATACCTTCTAGAAAAGAAAATTAACTTTTTACTATTATAAATTACTAATATATAACTTATAACTATTAAGACCTCTATACCTACTACAACTAGTAGAGCCCCCTTCCTAGCATCAATAGTACTACTATTATAGGAATATCTATTATAATAATAATATCTACTAATAGATTACTTATAAAGCTAGTAATTACTTATATACTAGATATATTATTACTAGTAAGATTATATACTAAATTTTTTAGTTAAGTAAGTAAGCTATTAAAAGAGTAAGATTATTATCCTCCTTTTTAGTAAGTAAGTATAGGAGTACTTACTCTTATATATTATAATATAGGGTTACTATCTAGCTTGTAATTATATACTACCTAAGGTAGTATAATAGTAATACCTAATAAAACTATAAGAAAAACTTAAAAAGAAAAATATAGAAATTTAGAATTACTAGAAAATTTCTATTAAAGCTAGTTACTAATAAGCTTTTATATTCTATAAATAAAAATATAAAGACTAGAAGAGAAAATAGAATAAAGTTTATAATTAAAGTAAAAAATATTATTAAAATACTAACTAGCTTAAAAATAAAAATTATTTTAAAAAGTTATAAAATTAATTTAAAAGCTAAAATTAAAATATTAAGTAATCTTAATTAATATTAATCTTCTTCTTTAAAACTTAGAAAATAAGCTCTATACTAAAGTAAATATTACTATATAAATTCTAGCTAAACTTAAAACTAATAGGATACTAGTATATTAGAAAGTAAAGCTTATTATTTTAAATATAGTAAAATAAGCTATTTTAAATATAAATACCTAATTAATTTAAATATTAAATCTAATATCTTAAATATTAATTAGATTAAAAATATTTCTCTAGATAAATACTATATTAGAGAACTTAATATTAATTATAAATTAAGAAAAAAATAAAAATAGTTTTTAAAAGAATTCTAAAAGCTATTTATATTTCCTTAGTAAAGTCTTTATATATTCTTACTCTCTATAATAAAGCTAAGTTCTAAATTAATTCTAAATAGGTCTTAGAACCCCTTAACTTTAATATTACTATAGGGACTAACCTTATTATTATTACTTTTATTAACTATTATTAATTAACTTCTAAATCTAGATATTATTCTCTACTTCTTAAATAATATAATAATATTTTATTAAAATATTAATATATATATTAAATAAGATTTTAAATAAAAAATAATAATAGATAAAAGTATTATTATATTAAACCTTTCTAGAAAATATCTTACTTTAAGAGAACTCCTAATCTCCTATTTAAATAATTAAATATATAAAACTTAGATCTCTAAATTAACTATATTATAAGGACCTAAACTTATTTCCCTATTATTTTAAAAAACCTAAAATATTTTATTAAATATTAAAAAAGTAATAAACTAATATATATTTTAATTTTATTATTAAATTTTAAAAGTAAAAAAGAAGATATTATAATTATTACTAATAAAAATATAGATCTTTCTTTAAAGCTTTAATAATTTATAAATATCTTTTTTATATAAATAGTAAAGAAACTCTCTATATTTAATAATATAAAATATACTATTAAATTAAAACTAAGGAAATAACTTCCCTAGGAATTAATTTACCCTCTATCCTATAGTTAGTAATTAGAGCTCTAATACTACCTAAAGAAAATACTAGAAAGTAATTAAATTAAAAAATTAAAGAACCTTATAAGTATATTTATTTTTTTTATATTTAAGCTATTATAGCTTTTAGCATACTACCTAGCTATTAGATATAAGTAATAGCTTATAACTATAAAAGTAAGGGAGTATAGCTTACTTACTTTAAAGGTAATATTTATTAATAGATTACTTATAAAGCTAGTAATTACTTATATACTAGATATATTATTACTAATGGGATTATATACTAGATTCCTTAGTTAAATAAGTAAACTATTAAAAAAGTAAAATTATTACCCTCTTACTTAGTAAGTAAGTAAGAGATTACTTACTCTTATATATAGTAATATAAAGTTACTATCTAGCTTATAATTATATACTATTTAAAATAATATAGTAATAATATTTAATAATACTATACCCTATTTAGAAGATTACTAATATCCTTATTAGCTTATTTACTTATACTTTTATAAATATATATATAAATTAGAAAAAAATATTATTTATAATCTATTTCTTATTTATTTTTATATTATAATACTACTATCTCTTACTACCTATTACCTATCTTTAAAATAGTATTTTATTACCTTCTATATAATAGGGCTAAGGCCTTCCTAGGTTAAGTATAGTTACTTACTAAATATTTAAGGAATTAAAGTTAATAGCTAGGTAGTAGAGGGTATTATTTAAATTGCTAGCTAGGTAGTAGGGGGTATTATTTAAGTTACTAGCTAGGTAGTAGGGGTAATTATTTATAT
>NW_015971842.1:10596-13424 GCF_000732125.1 Scedosporium apiospermum | reverse complement strand
TTATAATAAAGAAGAAAGAAAGTTAATTAAAGTAATAATTAAAGATTAAAGTTAAGTAAATAATAAGTTATAAAGCTATAGAAGTAATATTTATTTACTATTTATTAGAAAGTTAGTAATAGTAATAGTTTATTTACTTACTAGTAAATAATAATTTTTAAAGTAAATTATAGATATAGAAAATAGCTATAAGAAGTAATTAATTAAATACTAAAGGAAAAAATATATTTTATATAGTAAGTAAATATATAAGAAAGGGGATAGTAAGTAATAAAAATAGAAATAAGATTAGTAAATAATAAAATTAGTATTTTATTTACTAATAGAAAGGAAAATAAAAAGTTAATTAAAAAGATATAGTAATATATTATATATAATTATTAAAGAAAAGAGTAAATAAAGTTAGTAATATAATAAAATATATATAAAAATAAAAATAGTAATTAATAAAGTTAATAAGCTAAATAGCTTACTTATTACTAGGTATATTTAGTAATATAATAATAATAGTAAGGTAGTAAGTAAAAGTTAGTAAGAGAGTTAAAGTTTAGATTTAGTAAGTTAATAAGAAAATTAAAGTTTAAATTTAGTAAATTAATAAAAAAACTTATTATTATTAATATAGTTATTTATTATAAGATTTCTATATATTAGCTTATTAATTTATTAAATATAATCCTAGATTACTTTTTCCTTTACTAAATTATTATCTATTATTATATCTTTATTAGCTAATAGTTACTAGATATTATTATATTTCTCTTTTACTAATATTTCCTACTAATATTATTCCTTATTTACCTTTTTACTTATATTTATTATATTTATAGCTACTAGCTCCCTTATTTAAATCTCTACCTTACTTACTCTAGCTATTAGCTCTCTAGTTTACTTACCTACTTTAATAATAAGGTCTAGTAGCTTTTTATTTAAGCCCTATAATAGTAATATTAACTTTAGTTATCTTTCTTTCTTATTATCCTTAATATTATTACTTTTACTTTTAGTTATTTACTTACTATTAAAGTATTCTACTAAATTTTAAATATTTATATTAGCTAGATAGTTTATTATTTTATTTAAAAGCTTATTTTTCTTATTTATAAACTTAGCTATAAGTAATTTCTTCTTTACTAATAAATAATTTCTTTATTTAAAATTATTTATCTAAAATCTTATTTTTATTTTATTAAACTTACTTAAGATATTTTAATATCTAATTTATTAAGTATAGCTTTATAGTAAATAGTAGCTATTATACTAGCTATCTATAATTTCTAATTACTAATTATATTTTAATAAGTTTAGTTTATATTTATAATAATCTATTACTTATATTTTAATATCTTTATATAATATTTAGCTTTTTCTATTATCTTTTTTAAGATCTATTATTAACCTTTTTATATTAGATAATATATTCCTTATACTTAACTTCTTTTACTTAGTAGATATTATATTTAATAAATATTATACTTATAAGTAATTATAATAAAGATATAATATTAAAGATAATTTCTTTTATCTACTTAATTAAACTAGGTCTTATTTTACTATATATAAATATATAAAAGAAAAGTAAAGAATAATATACTCTAGCTAATTATAAAATAATTTACTAGTTATAGTATATAAGAAATAATAGTAATATAAGAAATTTTTACTATCTTATCTAGTAAGGTAGCTTAATTATAAAGATTATTATTTACTAACTATATTTTTATAAGCTAGTATACTTTTTTCTACTTACTTTTTAAGCTTATAAGTTATCTATTTTTTATAGCTTTACCTTATATTTTTTAATTATATTTTTAATATAATATATAAATTCTATTTTTATTATCTACTAGTTATTTTTAAGATTCTAGTTAATCTATTATATAAAGTATTTTCTCTTACTTTTTATATTATAATAAATAATAATCTTTTCTATTTTATATTCTTCTTCTTTATTTATTTAAATTAGTTATAGGAAATCTACTTTTCTTTAATAAAAATCTTTTCCTTATTTTAGTTTATAGATATAAACTATAAAAATAATTAAGTAAACCTTTTAAGATATTAAGAAGTCTAGTTTAATAGTAAGCTTATATATTTTCCTTATTATTTTAAAAAGCTTTACTTTAGTTAATAATTATTTTTTCTTAGGGTTATTTAGTAAGTAATAATTATTATAGAAGTATAAATATATTATATCTTTTATTTTAAAAATAATTTTTTTATATTATTTATTATATTATAATTTTAAAAATATTTTAACTATTATAATTAAAGCTTTAACCTCCTCTTAATATATCTATTAAATAAAAGTAATTATTTTTTTATTTAAGATTATACTTACTCCTATTATATTAACTAATAAATTAAAAATTAATTATAAGTAAAAGCTATATATTAATTTATTTAAGCTTTAGTTAATTAGAACTAAGAAAATATTATTAAAATTAAACTAAAATATTAATAAGATATCTATTTATAAGTTATTTAGAAAATAGAATATATAATAATAAAAAGTAATCTCTATTATTTAGATTTTCCTCTTAAATATATTATCTATTTAAAGATAATAAATAGTAGCTATTATAAATATTATTTTTAATAATTTAAATATTTTTCTCTAAATTTTTAAAGTAAATTTAATATCTTAATTACTAATAATCTTTTCTAATACGTTTTAATTATATATTAGTAATATCTTTAAAAAGATTATTATTTACTACTTTATAATTTTATTTTTATTTTTAGAAATTAAAAAAATCTTTTTATTAAATATATAGTTAATTATAAGTAAATTATTAAAAATATTATATTTTCCTATTAGCTAATAT